>NC_059425.1:34423290-34439601 GCF_021028975.2 Sphaerodactylus townsendi
TGTTGACAGGGATGGTATCTGGGTGATGAAAGGTTGCTTTCACTTCAGTGTAATTGTTGCCAGACATATGTAACCAGCCTGCTACATGTAATGGAACTTTCCTTTCCTTTCCCTTCTTTCTCTTGATCTTTATGGCTTAATGCGTTTGTAGATAACTAGGCTGACCCTGACAGGCAGCTAGGAGAAAACCTACCATCTCTGCGGCCGTCCGGCGCATCGCCAAGGCCTGGGGACACGCCACCCTGCCCTGGGCGACTGCTCCAGCATCGCAGGGCAGGGGACATGTCCCCAGGCCTTCACGATGCGCCGGATGGCCATAGAGACGGTAGGTCGACCGGTCACAGGGGGGAGGGATGGCGCCTTCCAGCCACTGCCGTAAACCTCGCTCGGGAAGCGAGGTGGGAAAACGGCAGCTTCGTGCCACTCGGGAAGAGCGAGGACGGTGCGACTGCGAAGCAGCTGCGCCCCCCCGTGCGAACAGCTCCCTGGGGACGGCATTTTTGCCGTCCCCAGGGCGCTGTTTATGGCCTGTGCGGAAAGGGCCAGAACTGACTTTCTCAAGCTGGGTGCTTCGTTGCCTTTCAATAAATGCTACTGATCAAAAATCCAGAGTCTTTTTATTGTCTAAAGTCCAAGACCTAACAACTACATTGGCTCTCCAAACCCGAGAAAAAACCCATGATTTGATTTATTGGAACCAGCCCTGCTGTCATAGACCAAGTGCATATGCTCACAAGAGGCAGTGATAGCTTACTGTCTGGTTAACCTGCAATAGCAACAGACCTATAAATCTTTTCCTGAGTTTAAGGCATCCTCAAGCAAACCATTCAGCTTCAATTCCATTTCTGTTTATAAAAATAGAAAGGTAGTAATAGCAAATCAACCTCATAAGATTCCTGACTCTTTATGGAGGTGGAAAGATAATGAATTCAGAAATCCTCGAACATTGTAAATGCAAGTCTCAGGGTCATTAAGAATAACTATTTGCATATATACGACAGGGCACTATTCCAAATTGCTTCATTGCCTGGTGTGACTGAGAAACTGAACCAAGGGTAGAAGAATAATTACAAATCATCCATCAGACAAATTTGTACATGCCCAACAGATTGTTGCAAAACAAGACTTTGTTAGGCGGCCAGAGAGAGGCACATGCTGAATACAGATGCAGCCAGGTGATTGTCACCTATTAATTCAATTCTCTTTCAAAAACCAAAGGGTCATTATAGAATCGATTACGAGGCAAAAAGCAGGGATTGGTTCCACATCAGCTAGTCTCAAATGGCCTCTTGGTTGCATGGACTCTTTAGTTTGGAGAGGAGACGTCTGAGGGGGGATATGATTGGAGTCTATAAAATTATGCATGGGGTAGAAAATGTTGACAGAGAGACATGTTTCTCTCTTTCTCACAATACTAGAACCAGGGGGCATCCATTGAAAATGCTGGGGGGAAGAATTAGGACTAATAAAAGGAAACACTTCTTCACGCAACATGTGATTGATGTTTGGAATATGCTGCCACAGGAGGTGGTGATGGCCACTAACCTGAATAGCTTTAAAAGGGGCTTGGACAGATTTATGGAGGAGAAGTCGATTTATGGCTACCAATCTTGATCCTCTTTGATCTGAGATTGCAAATGCCTTAACAGTCCAGGTGCTCGGGAGCAACAGCCGCAGAAGGCCATTGCTTTCACATCCTGCATGTGAGCTCCCAAAGGCACCTGGTGGGCCACTGCGAGCAGCAGAGAGCTGGACTAGATGGACTCTGGTCTGATCCAGCTGGCTTGTTCTTATGTTCTTAATCATAGAGTTGGAAGAGACCCCAAGGGCCATCAACTCCAACCCCCTGCCATGCAGGAACAATCAAAGCAGACAATCAAATCTCTTTAGTCAGTTGCTAAGTAACCTGCTCCTTTTGTCTTCCTACTGCTGGTTCCCAAGTCTGCAACTCTCCAAGGCCGTGCTTTGAGATAGGACCAGGTGACCCCTTCCTTGGTCAGTGGTTTCAATTGAGCTTGCACATTCCTACATAGCGTGACTCTAACTCACACTGTAAGCAGCAACAGCCAACAACCTTCTGTTCTCCCCTAGAGACATGGCAAGATCTAGATTTTTTAGGTCTTGATATCATCCCTTGCCAATTGCTAGGGGATTCCTGGCAATCCTACCAACCCCAGTCTCCAGTCATCAGAAACTGAGAAGGAGAAAAAATGGCCGCCATAGTGACACTTCAGGAACTTCCCTGAGCCCATAATTCCTTGACCATCACACAAAAGTAATTCCAAGTCATTTCCAAATTCCACCATCTCCAAGTGTAAGAAGTGAGGCCCCTCCCCCACGTAGAAGGTATCAAAAATTGGCATGAGGGACAAGACATGACAGCAAGACACCGCAGCCCACAAAATGGATGCCTCTCATGGAATTTTGGCATCCATCTTGTTTTGTCAAGCCTGGGTGGGAAAGAGGTTGGCAGCTGCATTTTTCCCATGTGTGTCTGACTGAACGATGGGGTAAATAATCTCCACTGCCTCACCCTGAGGTAATGTAATTAATGCTCCGCGCCGACCATTACTTATTCTAATGTGTCCTCACCCCAGTCTTCATTTGCATCCATCACAGCTATTAACCAGTACTCAGGGAAATAGCCAAGCGTTTCCTTGCATTCTGGTGGCTCATCCAGCATCTCCTATCTTTTTTTTCAAACCCCAGAGAAAGCAATCAAGTCTTTGTCTCTGGTTTTCCTGCCATCTTACCTCATACTGCCTCAGGACCCATTTTTGAGTATAAATATTATCCTTTGGGCATTCATAATCGTGTGTGTGTGTCTGTGTTGGATTTATGAGCACACTTCTATTCATATGTGGCCTTTTTCCTTTCCTTCCTGGAAACACTGGCTGGTTTGTGTATTTATTTATTTATTCACAATCACACAATCACAATAACCTTTAGTGGCATTAGTATTCATTCATTCATTCATTCATTCATTCATTCATTCATCCATTTATATCCTGCCCTATCTCTACAGGGTTCAGGGCGGGTCACAACATAAAATTATAATAACAACAATTAAAACCTTTAAGAATAAAAATACCAATACCAATAAAAATACCATGATACTTCAAAGCCCAAACTGTTAAATAGATGTTAAAAGCAGATGGCAATACATACTCCCCTCTTCAGCGCTGTCTTTGTTGGTTACCAGCAAGACTGGTAACTATCACTCATATGTGAAACCCTATCCAACTCCTTGCCTTTTTTCCCCAGTTAGCTCTTGACTGCCTTGCGTGTGTGTCTGATTAAATATGTATTTTCAGTTTTTATTACTTTATTAATAAAACTCTTGTTTTTCAAAACATTCTGTTTATTTAAGAGTTTTCCACCCAGACTATCCCTGTATACACAGGTTGTAGATCTCAGTTATCATCTCTTGCTAAGCCACAGCTAATTTTCCTAGCAAATAGTGGTGACTGCCTACATAGGGTTACACAAGCACTGCCCACAAATTGCTTTGGGGGCCTAAGCACTCTTGGAAACACTGGCTTACACATACAGATGTGTTTGTTTGTTTGTTTTACTTCTATCCCACTCTATCCCTGAAGGGCTAAGGGCAGGTCACAACACAAAATTACAACCACACACACACACACACACACTCCAAACGAACAGGGGAACAATGTGGCATTCGCTGATAATAATTTTATTTATCTTATCAGCGAGAAATACCATTTTTTTCCACATGAAAAACAACCCGAATGTAAGAAAATCTTATATGGAAAAGATTTTTGTTAAAAAAATTACACCACATAACTGTAATTTGTGAGCAAATTTAAGGTGGTCCTCTCTTTTTCTTAATGGCAGACATAGGCCCCTTCCACACATGCAGAATAATGCATGTTCAATCCACTTTCAATGCACTTTGCAGCTGGATTTTACTGTGCAGAATAGCAAAATCCACTTGCAAACAATTGTGAAAGCGGATTGAAAGTGCATTATTCTGCATGTGCGGAAGGGGCCATAGAGGAAAAATATTCTTCCTTTTAGGTAAACATGGGTGTTGCATTTGAATTGAATAACAGAAGCAAAGAAGTCTCTATCCACATCTTTAGGGATATTTTTTTGGCTCCATTTTGTGAAATCAGGAATATTGCAATTGGTCAGGCCTCAAGAAAGCAACAGTGCAAGCAATACTGAGGAAGAGAAAGTGCAGTCATGCTTTGGAGACATGACAAATCTTGAAAGAGAGCTAGATTATGTTCAGGGCAGAGAAACGGGAGACAGTGAGAGATCCTCCGGCGCCTGAGAAGTTCACTGGCTGCCCTTTCTCGAGAACGGATAACTCTGGAATTATTGAAAGGTATGACTCAATGTGATGGATTCACCTGATAGAGGTAGGCACAGGGTGGTTTTTGAGAATTCTTTAAATCCCTATAGAATTTGATTTTCTTTAACTGCACGGCCTTTACAATTTTGTGCTTTAATCATAACCAATTAAATCAAATACATGTAGGCCTTTTGCTCTTTGCCCCTTTCCCTGTTACTAGCCAGATTAGCAACAGCCTTGATGAATACCCCTTGTTCTCACTTCTACAAGGGAATTTAAGAGATTATGAACTAAGTTGTTTTTGAGGTCTTCTTGCCCCTGCTGGCACCAAAAGTCTGCCCTTTTTCTGATACAAACCAGAACATGGCTAAATGTTTAGGCTTTGTCTAGAAAAGTAGGGCAACTGAGAATAACACTGATAAGGTGAGGCTGGGCCTTAGTTCACAGGACGTCAAAAGGGTGAAATACTGACATCTTCCAATAAGGGCAGTTGCCTGTCCTAAATGTTTTGGGTAAGGGGATGATCTCCTCCCTTTTGAATGATTGATTGATGATGGTTGTACTTTGGGTGTATTCTTCCTAAATGCTATTCTGATGTAACCTATAAAAATAAGAGACCGCAGCCATTTTGGGGTGGCTCCTCTGATGCTAACTTGCCCGCTGTTGGCCTGAATAAAATTATTTCTTTGATTTGATTCCTCCTTGTCGGCTTGAGTTTTTTGAGCTTAAATTTTTTAACCAGTTACCCCGCGGTAACATAGACACAGCACCTGCAGCCTAAGTAAGGGTTAAGTCTCCTAGCCACTGAAGGGAATGTGGAGAAACAAAGGGGAGACCTGATAGTTGTGGGTTAGAATGAAACTAGCAACCAAAGGGCTGGGGGGTCAGGAGGAATTCAGTTGTGCCAGGAGGGAACATATTGAATTATTTTGGAGATCCCTAAGGGGGAAAGTAAATGCTGACAAATAACCAGGTCCCAGGAGGGTGTCATGATCAGCCACTGTTGGATCCTGCCATGTTTCACTTCCTGCCCAAGACCTGGGAACCAGCTCTTGTTCAGACTCCCACCCTCTCCTTTCCTTTTCTCAGACCCATTATCAGCTCTTTAGCCACCTACTATTGCAACTCTCTCGGTAGTGTGGAATGTAGATTGTTTTGACCCTAGCAGGGGCAGTGTAAGGTTGCTGCTTAGCCTTGGAAGGTTTTCGTCTGACAAGGTTGGCGCGACGCCCAGATTGGGGAGTGTTTCCAATATCTGCAGTTGCTAGTATCTGTATCTTCTGTTTCTCTTGCCTGTCTGTGTGAAACTGTTTCAATGTGGTTTTCGGATGGGAACTACAGGTGTTTATCTAACTTTGGCGGGAACTGGTGGGGAGCCCGTAAAAGAGGCTGTTCGAACGTTGGGAGGTCAGTTCCCGCATTGCTTGTGATTGACTTAGAATGCCAGCTCAATAAAGAACTTGAAAAGTTACTTTTGGCCTGGTCTTTACTAGTTCCTTACAGGCAGATAGTTTCTCCTTCCAGCAGACTATGGACTGCAGAAGTTCCATCCCCCTTGGGAACTGGTCAGTGGGACAGGGTGACAGTCCGTAGGAGTGACATTGGGTATAATGGTGCTTGCAATATTGGTTACGCCCAGTTCTGGCAATAGGCATCTATATGCACATTTCCTGATGATGTTTCATAATAAAGAAATCAACTGGAACCAGAGTCTTGTTACTAAATAGCCCGGGGGATGACCGAGAGCAGAGAAAAGGGTTTTTGATAAGGAGTGGAATGTCAAAATGCCTCAGTGAAAGCCCATGATTTGAGATACTTCCAGAGTGAAACTATTCTCTATTAGGAACTAAGAATTTCAATATTGTCCTTTGGTACTGTTCTCTTAGAGGTGCAGACTATGTGTCAGGGGATAGTATCTGTGGGATTGAGATACATTCCTAATTCAGTGTAACTGCTTAAAACAACAAATCAATGCTGCTAAAAGATATCTGTAACCAGCCTTCTATATGTAACCACTGCCAACTGGAACATTCTTTCCTTGAGCTTTAAAGGAAAGTTTCCTGTTCAGTCGTATCCGACCCTGGGGTACCACTGCAAGCAGTGATTTTATGGGCAAGCCGTTTTTATGGGGTAGTTTGCCATTGCTTTCCCCAGCTATTCTTTACTCCCTAGCTGTGTGCTAGGTACTCATTTACCGACCAAGGAATGGATGGATGGCTGAGTTGACCATGAGCCAGCTGCCAGGATATCTGACCCATAGGGGGCTCGAACTCCTGACCATGTGAGTGGCAGTGCAAGCACTTAACCACTACACCACGCGGCTCTAAAGCCTTGAGCTTTACTTTATGGCTTCACACACTTTGTAGATAACTAGCCTTCTCATGACACCCTGTTCCCATGAGAAAAAGAGATACATCCATTATCTCGTGGGGACAGGAAGCCAGATGCCTCTCTTATACTATCTGTTGCCAAATTTGGGGCAGCGCAGCTCCAGGGACAGTTTTTCACAACTTCTTGGGAAAGCAGGAGGGGGGACATGCAATGGGATAAAAGGGATGGCAAAGATCAGCTTTGGTGCTTCAATGCCTCATCAATAAATGCTACTGAACAATATCTCAGAGTCTGTTTATTGGCTTAAGGTTCTGAGACCTAACACTATGGCTCTTTCTGTACAAATCACCCAAAAAGAGGGGAGGGGAAAGGTTTGGAAAACATTTTAGATGCCTTATTTTACCAGGATGTATGTCCACGTCATAGCTTCATGCTGCAATTCCTCGTACCTCATGTAATTGATGCTTCGAAGATAACCCCCCAGGTTTTTTTTAAAAAAACATAAATTATGAAAATAAAGAGGCAAGGGATGAGCTCAGTGACATGATAAAATGATGCGGGGGGTTGGGGGGGTTGGGGACATAGTAAATTAGACCACACAGCAAGTGAAGCCATTTTGAAAACATTTGAACCAAATAATCATTTTAAAAGGGGATTCATTTAAGACAGTTTGAGGATGGAAAGAAAACGTTTTCAATATGTAGGGTGGAGGGAACAATGTGGAATTCCATGGAGGAAACATGTTATTTCCTGCCTCAAAAGGTTTTAAAAGTTTTGTGTGGAAAGGGCCTTTATAAGATACAAAAAATATTCAGATTGTCAGATCTTGAGGCTGAAGTCAATAAGCGTACTCTGGATGCTGGATAAGAAGTCTTTATTGATAACAGCTAGTACTTCGCTTTCAGAAAGCCAGTTCTGTTAGACTACGAAAATACAGTTGCCTTTATCCTCTCGGAGTTTCCGCCATAAATTCCTCCTCCCCGATTCCCATGGAATGTGAGAATAACACAACAGTAAGAGAGTTGTTTAGGAGTTGAGCATCTCAAGGCCAGCGCAGTAATAGTTCTCAGCCTCCTGCCACCCCCTCCCACTGGGAAGGCTCCAGGGTTGTTTCTAGTTATCTACAGTTGCAAGCAGCAAAGAAAAAGAAAAGGAGAGGGAAAAGATCCACTAACATATCAGGGGGGGTGAAGACAACTGCCCCTTCCCCTCAGTCAGGTGTGAAGCCTCACACCCCATGCCTGCTTTTTGACGGTTTAGCTTTAAAAAGGGCTTGGACAGATTTATGGAGAAGTCGATCTATGGCTACCAATCTTGATCCTCCTTGATCTGAGATTGCAAATGCCTTAGCAGACCAGGTGCTCAGGAGCAGGAGCAGCAGAAGGCCATTGCTTTCACATCCTGCAGGTGAGCTCCCAAAGGCACCTGGTGGGCCACTGCGAGTAGCAGAGTGCTGGACTAGATGGACTCTGGTCTGATCCAGCAGGCTCTTTCTTATGTTCTTATGTTCTTATGACAGCAGGAGAGAGCACATCCTGACACAGACACAGAGAGCCTCAGACACTTCTGTGCTATTGATAGCGGAGTCAGAAGTGACTTTATTCCATTTCTGATCTTGTTTTTAAATAAAGATGGAACTATGTTTTATTTCTGTATAAGTTAGGTAGGAACAAACTGTATTAGATAGAAAGTAGGAATTATAGCTAACTTTTGCATTTCAGGTCTGCATGGAACCTCCTTGGCTCAAGGCAGGAATCCACCCCTGCTCCACCTGGGCATGTCCCTTTCATTTGTCAAACCCTGAATGGACGTTGACAAAAAGGACCCCGGAAGAAGCTTCTCAATCTGCCTAATCCCACCAGCAGGCAGATAAGGGTGCCATCATCGTTAAGTTTCGTTTCCTGACCCCAAGCACCCAACGGACTCTTTTGTGTTTTCCCCGCCAGTGCCTCCGTCATCGCCTCGCCTTACTCCAGCCGCGAAATTCAAGAAGGGACTGCCCACCAGACTCTAATTGGTTCCCATGTATTGCAGATGTAGGATTGGTTGCTATGTATTTTGTGAATGAATGGTTGTAGGCTCCCTGGACTCCCCCGGACTCCCGGGCGGGAGAAAGTGCATATAAGCTGTTGTAAAGCTGCTAGGCTGGTGCAGTTGTCGTGGTGTGGAGGTGCTGACACGTAGGTCAGCATCTCAATAAACTCTTTTATTATTTCACTATACTTGCTGTGTTGGGTCCCGTTTCTGTTCCTCTGCGCTGCCGGGAGCTGGTTGGTCTGGAGCTATTAAAAGTTACCAGGCAGCGTGGTAACACTATCCTGATATTTGAGGGTTGATGCACTTACCTTACCTAAGAAGAGCAAACTGTAACAAATCTTTATATAGTTACTTCAGTTATGCTTTCTTTGGCTCATTCCGCACACGCAAAATAATGCACTTTCAAGCTGCTTTCACAACTGTTTTTGCCATTCCGCACAGCTTCAAAGAGCCCTGAAAGCAGCTTGAAAGTGCATTATTCTGCGTGTGCGGAATCAGCCTTTGAGTGTGAACAGGAAACTGAAAGAAAAACCCCTTTACTATTTATAATGTCTGTAGAATAATCTCCTAAATTCTGTCTGTCTCTAGATGGGGGCCTTTTATAACCTATACAAAAAGGGAACTAAGAAGGAAGTATACAGGGCAGGGAAAAAGGGAATTACGACAACTCCAAACTTGGAGATCCAGTTCAAGTCTGACGTGGATAATGAGGTCTGAACACAAGAGGGAGCCAAAAGACTTTGGGATCTCATTTCCTGAAACTCTTGCTGCTGTTGCTGTTGGACTCAATTCTAGTTGTTAAGATTCTGCACAACACAAATAAAATGTCTTGCAAATGTCATATGAAGAAGGGATTTTTCTCTTTTTGTTCGCATAGCATGCGGGGGTGGGGGTGGGGAGAAGCATTTCTGGAGAAAACAGTTATTTTATCCGCTTCCCCTCAGCTCTCACTTTTGGTCTCTAAGCAATTTGTGCCCACCATTCTCTGATGCTTTAGGATTCTCCGTGATGGCCGCCACTTGCAGAAGATTCCCTCGGATGTTTCCTCTGCTTTTAGCCGCCCGCCATTTCTGTGTGTAAAGTACATGAATAAAGTTAGTTGGGTGGTGGTGTAACCTCAGCTTGTGGGTTCTGTGGGGCAGTACTTGGAAGGAGTTGCAAAGAACCAATTTTTAAACAACAAAATGGTTTACTTTTCTTTACAATTAACACTTGTAAAACATCAACATTTAACGTTACAATTCAAGGTCCTGTTCAGGTTGCATTTCAAGTCCTTCTATTTACAGTCTACTGATATGGCCAAGTCCAAATTCTTCTTTGCAAGTCGGCTGGCTCCTGAAGACTCCAAGGGCTTGATGAACAGGTTGCAACATGATGAAGGTTTCCAGGAGAACTCTCACCCATTACAACCACACAAGAAAACCCTGAAACAATAAACTCCAACATTTACAACATAGCAAAACAACAACTACCTTCCCAGTAGTTCCCAACAATATTGAAATTACCTTAACAAGGTGTTAAGGGCTTATAGAAATCAAGGTCCAAGTCTGGTAGCCTTGCTTCTTCTGCAAAAGAGCTCTTGCAGCCTCTCTGCTGCTCCGAGTCTCCACCCCCTTACTGGGTCAACCCATTCTGGGCCAACCCATTCTGGGCATGGGGGTTACAGTGGCAGAATGAATTACAGGCCTTCCTGGAGGTCTCTAAGGTAATACTGGACTCAAATCTAAGGCCCCTTCTGCACACGCAAAATAATGCGTTTTCAAACCACTTTCACAACTGTTTGCAAGTGGAATTTGCCATTCCGCACAGCTTCAAAGAGCACTGAAAGCAGTTTGAAAGTGCATTATTCTGCATGTGTGGCATGTGCCTAAGGCTCAGGTTGTCGATGATATGAAAGAGCTCCTGCAGAATGCCAGAGAGCTGCTGCCAGGTCTTGGAGACAAGATGAAGAAGAAGAAGAAGAAGAAGAAGAAGAAGAAGAAGAAGAAGAAGAAGAAGAAGAAGAAGAAGAGGAGGAGGAGGAGGAGGAGGAGGAGGAGTTTGGATTTATATCCCCCCTTTCTCTCCTGCAGGTGACTCAAAGGGGCTTACAATCTCCTTGCCCTTCCCCCCTCACAACAAACACCCTGTGAGGTAGGTGGGGCTGAGAGAGCTCCGAGAAGCTGTGACTAGCCCAAGGTCACCCAGCTGGCGTGTGTGGGAGTGTACAGGCTAATCTGAATTCCCCAGATAAGCTCCACAGCTCAGGTGGCAGAGCTGGGAATCAAACCCGGTTCCTCCAGATTAGATACATGAGCTCTTAACCTCCTACACCATTGCTGCTCCTCCCTTACAGACCTACAGTTTGACTCTGTATAAGATATCTTTGGCCCCTTCTACACATTCACTTTCAATCCACTTTCAATGCATTTTGCAGCTAGATTTTACTGTGCGGAATAGCAAAATCCACTTGCAAACCATTGTGAAAGTGGATTGAAAGAGCATTATTCTGCGTGTGTGGAAGGGCCTTCATGAGGTATGGGTAAACTTAAAAAAAAAAAAAACACCATGCACAGACCAAAAACCCTTGTTATTACCCAAGCAGTGTTTGAGTGAATGACTAAAGCTAGGTGACTCTGTTGTTGTTTTTAATTTATTCTGCTTTAGGGGGGGAAAGTGAAGACATTTGATTTTATGCAACGTTACAGAAAGATGGTTAGGCAAATATAAATATTTAACATTTGTTCTGAAAGAGCAAAGTGGATCCAAATGGTAAACGGTCTGGATTCCTTTAGTCTATAAGGAGGGGCTTGGGAAGTTAGAAATGTTTAATCTGGGGAAGATAGCCATGTTTCAATACTTGAAGGGATGCCATGTTGAACAGGGAGCAAGCTTATTTTCTGCTGCTCCAGAGAATAGGACAAGGAGTCATGGGTTCAAAGTACAGATTCCACCGGATGGATTTCCTGACAGTAGAACACGCTGCCTTGGTGGAGTCTCCTTCTTTGTGTCAGACACTTGAACGTGGAAATAACAGAGACCGTAGGAAAGTCCTAAATCAGTTTATTCCAGGTAATACAAAGAGTAACAATGCAAAGCAGGATCTGAGCTAGAGAGCTCAGATCCAGGACCTATATCCTTTAACCCCCCCTGTTTCGCCCCACACCAAATGTCCACTACAGTTTCTACAACAATTGCACTACAGAGCTTCAAAGAACCTGGGAACCATTCACACCTCTTTGAAGATGGGCTGGCGCCAGGAGATTGCCAGGAAGGGAATAGGGAAAACAGGAAAACATTTACAGGGAAACATTTGCAATTCACACACAGCAAGACATCTAGGTACTGACAGGCATGGTCCTGACACTTTGGAGGTTTTTAAGCAGAGGTTGAGTGGCCATCTGTCAGGAGTACTTTGATTGTGTGTTCCTGCATTGCAGGGGGTTGGGCTGGATGGCCTTTATGGTCTCTTCCCTCTCTACTTTTCTGTGATTCTATGTGCATGTGTGAAGTGCCATCAAATCAGAGCTGACTTATAGTAACCTAGCAGGGTTCTCAGGGCAAGAGACAAACAGAGGTGGTTTACCATTGCTTTCCTCCAGAGGCAGAGCGAGGGGAAACTGCGCCTGGTGCACACGCGCACCCTGCGCCCCTGCCGCAGTGGCGCCCCCCCCACCCCAGAACGTCCCTGCCACCCCCCCACCATGACTGGGCCATGCCTCCACCATGGCTCCGCCCAGGGCGTCACGCCCCCTCCAGTTCTGTTGGCACCACACCACTGCCTTCCTCTGCACAGGGACTCTGGTATTCCTAGGACATCTCCTATCCAAGTCCTAGCCAGGGCCAACCCTGCTTAGCTTCTGAGATTTGATGAGACCAGGCTGGGTGGATTCGAGACACAGCTGCAGAAAGAACAGTTGACATCTAAGATCATCAACTGCTGCATAGGGAAGGGCTGTGGCTCAGTGAAAGAACTTCTTCCTTTCATGCAAAATGTCCCAGTTTCCATCCATGGCATCTCCTGTTAAAAGGATTAGGTAGCAGGGGCGTACCACTCAGGGGAACATATGGGGGTCAAATGTCCCCAGAGTGTGGCCATTTATTCACGCAGGGGTGGAAAATTGCCCCCACACCCCTCCTTCTTCCCCTCCTTCCCACTGGGTCCATACACTGATTTCAAGACAAGCACAAAAAGAAATAGTTCGGTCATAGTGGGGGAGGGCAGCCACCCATGGGGGAGGGACGCGGAAAACTCAGATTTTGCACTGGGCTACATTTTCCCTAGATATGCCTCTGCCCGGTAGTATGTGATGTGAAAGACCTCTGCTTGAAGCCTTGGAGAGCCACAGTAGACACAATAGACAGTGCTGACTTCGATGGACCATTGGTCTCGTTTTATTTATTTATTTATTATTGGGTTTTGTATACCGCCCTACCCCTGAAGGGCTCGTTCAATATAAAGCAGTTTCATGCTCCAAATTTCCAGTTGAAACAGTCTGTAGTTCCCTGTCCTGCCAGAAGATTAGAATCATAGAATCAAAGGCCCCTTCCGCACGGGCGGAATACGGCGCCCTGGGGACGGCAAAAACGCTGTCCCCAGGGAGCCGTTCGAACAGGGGGCGCGGCTGCTTTGCAGCCGCTTTGCTTTGCAGCCGCGCCGCTCTCGCTCTGCCCGAGCGGCACGAAGCCGCTGTTATCCAACCTCACTTGCCCAGCGAGGGTTTCAGAAAATGGTGGCTTGGAGCCGCTGCTGTGCGAACGGCAGCGGCTCCACAGTGCCATCCCTCCCCCCATGTCCGTGCGACCTACCTGTCCTGCGGCCCTCCGGTGCATCGCCGAGGCCTGGGGACATGCCCCCTCTGCCCTGCGACTCCAGAGCAGTCACACAGGGCAGGGGGCCATGTCCCCTGGCCTCGGTGACATGCTGGAGGGCCGCAGGACAGGTAGGTCGCCCTGATGACGGCGCAGCTCTGCACCGTCATCCCGGCTGGCTCTGGGACCGTTCATGCAAATGGTCCCAGAGGGGTCGGGTCGGCGTCATCTACGCCGACCCGACCCCTTCCGCCTCCGTGCGGAAACGGCCATAGAGTTGGAAGAGACCCCCAAAGGCCATCAAATCCAACCTGCTGCCATGCAGAAACACATAATCAAAGCCCTCCAGGCAGACGGCCATCCAGCCTCTCTTTAAGAACCTCCCAAGAAGGAGACTCCACCATACTCCGAGGTAGTGCATTCTACAGGTTGTGAACAAGCAGCCACAGGGCATGTCTGTTGAGCTCAACAATACTAATTTATTGACCTACTTTATTTGCCCCAGACTAAAAGAATTGCCTATGACTCAGTCATTATAAGATCTTGCCATCGCAGAACTGGGCGTGATTGGCACATTGCATCATACGCTTTAAAAGTACATGACTTTGTGTGGGAGACCCGGGTGCCAATTTAAACAACTCTGCAACAACTGATCTCAATCACGAAAAAAGGTGTAATAATTGCAATTTGTAGTCTGATAGCCAAACACTATATTATTGAGTTACTTTTGACCACTGAGGAAGGCCGATTGGCCAAAATGCATCTGTTTTTAAGGGTCAAAACAGTGTCCCATGGAACCCTTCTGTGTATTGTAATTGTGATCTTGTGCACATGAGGTAGGGTATTACGGGCCTTTTACTGGTGTAGATGATTTTAATTTTCAATAAATTCATTTGTGTGTTTGATATTTAACAGTTTTATATTTAGTGGCCCCTTGTACAGTTTCTGGACCTTTTAGATATTTAATTTGAGTTCTACAACACTTCCAATTTCCCACTTACATTTACTACCATTGTCCTGTAGCATTGGGACAAGGCCATAAGAAAATGGCTCCTGTTGACGCAACAGTAATGCTCGAATCAGGCCAATCAGATGTCATACATGGATGGATAATAGCTATTTTGTGCAAAGTCATTGGTCCAACCACCCATGGTGAGTTGATATCATCTCCCACTCCAGGTCACAAAGGACAACAATCCTTTCCTCTGACCACCACAACAGGTGTGATAAGCTACTTTTGATTGGTTGTGGTGGGTTTTCTGGGCTGTGTGGCCAGGGTCTGGTAGATCTACCAGATCTACCAGACCACGGCCACACAGCCTGGAAAACCCACCATAACCAGTTGAATCCAGCCATGAAAGCCTTCGACAATACATTAAATTTTGGTTGGCTTTACACTGCCAGTTGTGTGATCCGGTATGTAAGAGCGGGTTAAGTATCTATCATCTCAGTGCATGTTTACCCACCAATTACCCACCAGTGCTCTGGCATAGTGGGACCGGACATGCATTAGGGCAAGAAATCTTGTCCTGACATGCTTCCTGTTTGCGGTGCACCAAGACAGGAGGTGCATCAGGGCAAGATTTCTTGTCCTGACACACTTCCTCTTCTTGCCCCATATTTTCCATGGGGAAAGTACTCTGGTGTGACTTTTCGGGAGCAGCAGTGGCGTAGTGGCTAAGAGCAGGTGCATTCTGATCTGGAGGAATCGGGTTTGATTCCGAGCTCTGCTGCTTGAGCTGTGGAATTCAGGTTAGCCTGTGCACTCCCACACACGCCAGCTGGGTGACCTTGGGCTAGTCACAGCTTCTCGGAGCTCTCTCAGCCGCACCTACCTCACAGGGTGTTTGTTGTGAGGGGGGAAGGGCAAGGAGATTGTAAGCCCCTTTGAGTCTCCTGCGGGAGAGAAAGGGGGGATATAAATCCAAACTCCTCCTCCTCCTCCTCCAATGGCAGGGAACAGCTGCAGTGTGTAATCAGCCAGAGAGATTCCAAGCCATGTTGGTGATCATTGTACAGAACCGTAGGATTATCTTTTGAGATTCAAAGCTCCCATTGTCAGATGCAAGTAGAAATGGAGGTCCCGACCTCCTTATATCCACGTGTGAAGGCAGGAAGGGTGTCGCCGAGAAAAGGAGTCAGGAAGTAGACGTACAATGCAAAATGTAAGCAGCTTCATTAGAGCAGGGGAGAAACGCTCCGGGGCAGAATGTTAGCACCAGATCAGCATTTCTCTAATCTTCAGATCAGTATTTCTCTAATGTAATCAAGCTGATTTTATTTTGCATTGTATCTTTGCATCTGGCCTCCTTTCTTTACAACACCCTCCACACTGGGATAGAAGGACTTGGGACTCTCCCTTCCTGCTCCTATCTAAAAAAGGGAATGCAGATTTCATACAGAACCATGAGTCACTCCATGTCCATTAATTATGGTAGCTTTATATACTGTGTTGCTGAATGTACGTGCCTCTATGGAAGTGGAGCCGAGGCAATAATATTCTAGGAAGTTATGTGTGTTTGGAAATCAGACTCTCCCAAATGAAAATGTTTTGTGTGTTGCCCCATGGATATATAAGGAGAGATTCTCACAAGAAACTTCTCCTAATATGAATTTATTTTAGATGAGACCAAATATGCTCCGCTCTGGTAGACATCCTAAATTAGGATTTCTTCAACATAATTTTGACTTGAAAGTAACATTTTTCCACCACTTGTCTTAGCTCTGTTAGTATCCTGACCTGGATGACCCTCCAGGTCCCAATCTTGTCAGATCTTAGAAGCTAAGTAGGGTTGGTCTTGGTTAGTGTAGAGCAGGGGTCTTCAAACTAT
>NC_059425.1:34439691-34456888 GCF_021028975.2 Sphaerodactylus townsendi
TTTATTAGGAAAACTGATAAGGTCGAAAGCTGGAGCCCTGCGTGGCAGACATGCAGTCAGCACTAGGAGTGACTGCTTGCCGTGCAGACTCGCATTCATGAACGTTCCGTCACCTAATCAGTTTCATTGCCTGCTAAACCTCCTCAGTGATCCACGACTGCTGCAGGTTGGAGGAGGAAAGGCAGGATCTGTTTTGAGTTTGGTGTCCACCAAGTGTTTTGAGAAAGGGAGCAATGCGGACTGAAGGGAGCGGGTCCAGAGGAGAGGGGTGAGGATGATCGAGGGCCTGGAGATCGGGCCTTATGAGGAAAGGTTGAGGCCCACGGGGATGTTTATTCTGGAGAAGAGGGGGTCGAGAGGGGATACGATTGCTCTCCTGACACAGTTGAAGGAGAGAAAGATACTGTTCCTGTGGACAACAGAGGACAGACTTCACAGTAATAGATTTAAATTACAGGCAGAAAGGAAGAAGAGGAGCAACTGGTTTTTAAACCCCACTTTTCTCAACTTTCTCGTGTGGAAGAGGGGGAAATCAACCCTTGCTGGATATTAAGGGGGGGGGGGTTTACAGTAAAAGTTGTAAGGGTTGTTCAACGGAGGAATTGGCGACCTAGGCCCTTTCCTCACGGGCCTTTTACAGCGCCCTAGGGATGGCAAAAACGTTGTCCCTAGGGAGCTGTTCGCATGGGGGGTGCAGCCGCATCGCAGCTGCGCCGCCCTCGCTCCCCCCCAGCAGCGCGAAGCCGCTGTTTCCAAACCTCGCTCCCCAAGTGAGGTTTTCAGGAAACAGCGGCTTCCAGACTTACTGTCCCTGCAACCTTCTGGCGCGTCGCTGAGGCCTGGGGATACGCCCCCCTTGTCCTGCAACTCCAGAGCAGTTGCGCAGGGCAGGGGCCGTGTCCCCTGGCCTCGGCGACACGCCAGAAGGTCGCAGGGAAGGTAAATTAATCGGCCGACGGCGTGGCGCTGCACTGTTCTCCCTGTCTTTACCGGGACCGTTCGTGTGAACGGTCCCGGGGTTGTGTGTGTGTCGGTGTTGTATATGCCAACACACACCCCAGCGTAGCCGTGCGGAAGCGGCCCTAGATAGGTGGTGAGTTTCCCCTTATTGGTAGTCTTTAAGCACTGGCTGGATGAACACTTGCTGGGATGCTCTAGGCCGATCCTGCATTGAGCAGGAAGTTGGACACTAGGAGGCTTCTATGGCCCCTTCCAGCTCTATGATTCTATGAGTGGGGCTAGGTAGGGCTTTTGCCCAGAAAGACGTCTTATTGGCGGAGATCATGTGATTGAATGGATACAGAGTTATTTCAAGACCAGGGAGGTAGTGGGTCAAACTACCATCCAGTCATGACACTCAATGGATATTTTTGGGCCAATTATTCCCTACAGGACAATCTGCTGCACAGGATTGCTGGGAATATAAAATGGAAGAGCGGGGAGGCTGACTGGTTTCTGTCAGAATGTTCTCGAATCTTTCCCAGCTGGAAGCTCTACAAGTTAAGAATTGCTAGTAAATGTCAGCACTGTTTGAGTCGTCGCTAGTTATTTTATTTTTATTTATTTATTTATTTATTTTTAGATTTAATATACCGCCCCATCCCCGAAGGGTTCTGGGCAGTGTACAACATAAAACAGTATATATAAAATCAGCATAAATACAATTTCCATAAATACACTTAAAAACAGCAGTTTTTATGGCCGAGTATCTAACACAGAGGTTAGGCACATTACACATTCTGAATAATACTGAGCGTAAACTTTCAAACATTTTCATGCAGTAATCTATTCCGCAGATTGTTCATTCCTTTGCTGAGATAATATCTGCTTTCAACACCTTCGGCCTGAGGCAACTTCTTCACACACAAAAAGGCTCAGCTGAAGTCTTGAGATGAGTGGGCGTGACAGAACAATTGTGCAGTCTACCTGGTGCAGCAAGAACAGCAGCTTCAAACAGGGTGTGTGGCTTTGTCAGTCATCCTGTGGACGGCAGCTTGCCAAAGTTCTTTACAAGTGATATCAGCTTATGGATGAAAATGGGGTGCTGGGACGGGGACTTATCCACACCCAGCTAAGAATGGAAGGTGGCTGGTTTCTCACTCCATTGCTGTTGTGATATGTGGTGAACTGATGTTATCTATCAACCTGTTTCTAAGATAGTCACGCTGCACTTGAGGTTCCTCAAACTTGGTCAGACCTTAGAGAAGTCCTCTTCTGAATGTATCATCTGGTTTGTGTCTTCTCCCCCAAATCTACGTTGTATTAAAATGTGGTATCTGCAACTTTCTCACCTAAATGAGAGTAAGTAGATTTGTAATCCATTCATATTGTGCCCCGTTACAATAAGAATACAATATCCTGTGTGTATGGCCAATAACCTGGCAACAGCTTCAATGTAATGTTTTATAATAAAATCTCAAACTTGTAATAAAATCTCAAACCTTCTTCAATTTTTAATCTTCCACTTGCTTCATCCATGTCAGTTCAGGCAGAAGTTCATTTGCTTACATTGATATATTAACACAATATCGATAGAAATTCAACTTGCTTCCAGCCAATATTGACATGTCCGGGCCCTGCAGGATCTTGGCGAGTTCCGCAGGGCCTGTAAGACTGAGCTGTTCCACCTTTGGAGAAGCTGCCCACTGATGGCTCCCCCTCTCTATCTCTTCTAATTTCTGCGGCCCTTATTACATCTATGGGCCTCCCTATCTCCCTGTTTTAAATGGTTTTAATTGTTTAATGTTTGGAGCCCTAGTTATATTGTATCTTGATTTAGATTTATGAGGGTGCTCCAGTGGTGGGATCCAAAAAATTTAGTACAGGTTCCCTCGCCAGCCCCCCCTCAACAAAGGGGGCAGAGGCGTACCTAGGCAAACCTGAGTCCTGGGCAAAACCTGAGTTGGATGCCCCACCATGGGCAGCCACCCCACCACGACCCCCCCCCCCAATTTTTTTTGCACCAGGTCATTTCTAAATCATCATCACATTATAGAAAATGCCCCAACTCACAAATCTGAACACAGCAATGGTGAAACACACAGGTTCTTTGATAGAGACTGGTGAGATAAAAGGTACGAAAGGCTGAGAATCAATGAATTGCAGTACCTGAAAAGGATTAACCCAGTTCGGGAAGATACATTATTTGTGGCAATTGCTATATGGAACTTTCACGCTCAAAAGGCAGTATGCCTCTCAGGAAGGCGAGGGCGTGGAGATGGAAAAGCGGACCCAATGAGTAACCCCCTCTCGGCACACACAAATAATTAGTAACCCCCTCTCGGGAACTGGTGAGAATCTGCTGGATCCCACCTCTGGGGTGCTCTATTTGTTAAGTTACGTTGTTTATGTTGCACACCGCCCAGAGCCCTTTGGGGGTGGGCGGTATAAAAGTTTAATAAATAACAATAACAATAAATAAATAATACAAGGAGCAATTCAACTTGCTTTCAGTCACTTAGAGGACTTGTCTAAGGTCTGAGCAAGTTTGAGGAACGTCAAGTGCGGTGTGACTGTCTTAGAAACAGGTTGATAGATAACATAAGTACCAGCAGAAATTCAACTTGTTCTGATTAATATAGTGACATAATACAGGCAGAAAGTTAACCTGCTTTCAGCCAGACACAGTACAGGCAGAAATCCAACTCATTGTCCTCCAGACAGGCTCACGTTTTGGACATGTTTTGAAATCTACCTTAGTGTCTATTTCACCATCAGACCCTTGAGGTTTTTTGTGTGTGATCACCTTTTGCTAAAGATGGGCAGCCCCATCCACAGTGGAGGTGGCAGGCTGCTCCAAAAGAGACTTCCTGATGAAATTCAGAAGGTCGCAAAGTGTGACAGCCTTCCAACTGCCAAGAAGTCTGAATGGTCCATAATGGACTTGCATCAGTCAAAAGGCTGCCTTAAGTCTTGATTGTGTTCCACTGGCACAATGCCAGCAAAGGTCAGGAGCAGGCTTGGTCAATATCCTAGAAATTCGGTAAAATTTGGATTAGCATTTATTCAAGCATAAAATTATCTGCATGCCTGAATATGACAAATAACATATTCAGATATACCTAAATATCTGAGTATACTCAAAAAATTCAGGTCCATCTGATTTTTTGGGTATTTTTGGTGTTTTTTCACATTTCGGCCTTTAGGGGGCAGTGGGAGGGGGTGCGCTGAGAGAGTTCTAAGAGATCTCAGCCATCAGGCTTCATGTGCAGGAGCAGGAAACAAAATAAGTCTTTTGGGGCCCCATAAAATTGAACCCCCAGAAGCAAAGTTCACCAAGCCTGGATGCTATTACCAGGAGTGAATTCTGGAGCCACCTTGAAAGTCTGGTGCCTCTATCTTCAAAAATGTGCAGCCTGCTTACACACTCAGAAATTCCCCATTGGCTACAATGGAGCCAAGGCATTGCAAAGCAGAGAATCTGGCAAATTTCTTGGGGTGCCTGTCAGGGATGCATTGTTAAAGCTGTGTTTTGGCCTGCAGGGGGCACATTTTGTAAAGCTAGTGGCATCAAAATGTCAGAGTATTATCCAAATACTGTCTTGATGATAACAACCAAGTTTGGTGAAGTTTGGTTCAGGGGTTCCAAAATTATGGACCCTCAAAACGGTAGCACTCATCTCCTGTTATCTCCCATTAGAAACATTGGGGGTTGGTGGAAACCATTTGGAAGGTCCATAACTCCCCCCCAAAAAACCAAACCTTACCAAACTCAAGTGGTATCATCAGAACAGTCTTCAGATGATACCCAGAAATTTTGGTGCCTCTAGCTTTAAAAATGTGCCCCTGGCAGGCTGAAATGCAAAAAACCACCAAAAATACCCCCCAAAGCCTGAATACCTTGCAGTCAGATTCGTTAATATTTGAGCAGGATATATTTGGTCAATTTTGGCCCGAATATGTCCGAATTCGCACAGATGTGGGCCAACTCTGGTATTTGTTGCACTCGAATCTCCAGGCCTACTCAGGAGGGCCTCACCCTGCCCTGTCCCTGCTACACAGTGTCCTGCTCCGCATCCCACCACCTGGAGAGGGCAATGGTGGCTGCAAAAGCACAGGTATTATAACCATTAGCAGCAGTGGCGTAGGAGGTTAAGAGCTCGTGTATCTAATCTGGAGGAACCGGGTTTGATTCCCCGCTCTGCCACCTGAGCTGTGGAGGCTTATCTGGGGAATTCAGATTAGCCTGTGCACTCCCACACACGTCGGCTGGGTGACCTTGGGCTAGTCACAGCTCTTCGGAGCTCTCTCAGCCCCACCTACCTCACAGGGTGTTTGTTGTGAGTGGGGAAGGGCAAGGGGATTGTAAGCCCCTTTGAGTCTCCTACAAGGAGAGAAAGGGGGGATATAAATCCAAACTCTTCTTCTTCTTAAGTCATTCATGCATGCTGACAGTAAAGGACTGTATCTTTCAATTCAATCTGTGTTTCATTACACAGCAAAAGAAAAATAATTTATGGATCATAATTGTTCCTCTGTGTACAATTGTATTTTCTGTATATGTATATTGTTAGTTTATTTATATTTTTGTAACTTCTGTTACCCTTCTCCCTTGTGGAACTCAAGGTAGCTTACAACATCAATAAAAGAATTACAAAAACACACAAATAAAACAGCAATAAAAACCCATGGAAAGTCATAAAACTGCTCTGGATATTGTTTTTTTTTTTATGGTACCAAGATGATCTGATAACACTTGTCAGCACAGTCAAAGTGACTAAGCTGATTTGTGACGGCGTGACAGGTGAGCAACAGCAGCACCTGTCATTCTTACGTGTTTATAATGATCCTTTTTGAGCTGAAGTGAATTGTTCTGTGGTATATTTTAAGACGACTGCTCCCTCTGGTTTTGAGATCTCAGTACTGTCTTGAATTAGGAAAAGTCAGCCAAGATATTTGAGCGAAGGATGGATCCCCACCTTAACAGGAGTCCTTAAAAGCACTGGAAGTCATTGGAGCAAATGCCTTAACAGTCCAGGTGCTCGGGAGCAACAGCCGCAGAAGGCCATTGCTTTCACATCCTGCAGGTGAGCTCCCAAAGGCACCTGGTGGGCCACTGCGAGTAGCAGAGAGCTGGACTAGATGGACTCTGGTCTGATCCAGCTGGCTTGTTCTTATGTTCTTATGAGTAAGAGGAGATCATAGAATCTGTGGGCTCATTTAGTGTAACAAAAAGGGGGGGAAACCATAGAGGTGCATACATAGAAATGGAAATAGTAGATAAAAATCTGTCACATTTTTAGCCTGTAGTTCCTCCAAAAAACTCTGGCTAGCATATTCCACACAACCATCGGTTGGTGGTTTCAGTCCACAATTTCCTGCTATGAGATTTTGCAGCAACTCAGCTTTTCAGACTACAGAGATCAGAGAACATGGCTGCTTTGCTGTGTCAAATCTATGACTAGGGTACAAATTCCAGGTGAGAACTTTCCCGGAGAGTTAGGATGAGGCCTAGGCAGGGAAGTGACCTTAGTGGGGGATGTAATGCCATATAGTGCACCCTTCCAAAGCTGCCATTTTATCCAGGGAAACTGACTCCTGTTATTTGGCCAGCTGTGATACCAGGAAATATTCTAGTCCCGTCTAGAGGTTGGCAGCCCCATCTTGCATTAAATAAAATATTTAAATAAATTAGCAGATCTTCTTGCCTCATGTCTGGTCTTTGCTGAGTTAGCTTTTTACAGTCCAAAGCTCCGTTCATCCTTGACAAAGCAGAACTTTGGCTTATATCCTGGAAATCTTGTTTTTCTTTAAGGTGCTACTGGACTTGGAAGTTGACCTTTCAGAATCTTTCTCCTCTGGGAATGGGGACTGCTGCTAAGGGAGCTGAGTAAATGAAGTGGCCAGATTCATTTTGTTGTAATTTTACTGTTCCTGGATTTTACTGTTGTGATTCTACTGTTGTTTTATTGGAACCCACCTGAGACCATGGGAGAGGGCAGGGAATAAAGATCAATAAATAAATAAGGGTCAATAAACTGGAACCTGTAAGTCCAGCTCTAAATATTGGTGGACTAGACATCAGGAGATAGATCTTTCTGTCTTGGAGTGTTCCCTAGAAGTAACTGGACTAGGTCACATGATCCAAAAAAGGCAAGCATATTCTCCTTGCAATTGGATATTTTATTTATTTTATTTTTAGATTTCTATGCCATCCATCCCCAAGGGGCTAGGCAGCATACAACAGTAAAACCAATACAACAATTGCCGGAATTAAAAGACGAACACAATGGACCATAAAACCACAAACCACCAATAATCTAACAATAAAAATCCCAGATCTCCAAGAAGAAGAAGAAGAAGAGGAGGAGGAGGAGGAGGAGTAGTAGTTTGGATTTATATCCCCCCTTTCTCTCCTGTAGGAGACTCAAAGGGGCTTACAATCTCCTTTCCCTTCCCCCCTCACAACAAACACCCTGTGAGGTGGGTGGGGCTGAGAGAGCTCAGAAGAGCTGTGACTAGCCCAAGGTCACCCAGCTGGCGTGTGTGGGAGTGCACAGGCTAATCTGAATTCCCCAGATAAGCCTCCACAGCTCAAATGGCAGAGCTGGGAATCAAACCCGGTTCCTCCAGATGAGAGTGCACCTGCTCTTAGCCACTACGCCACTGCTGCTCCAGCAGTTGGCTGGAGTGGCGACTTCCCCCACAGACCCACAGGAGGTTGGTGCAGATGACATTTCCACCAGCTGGCCAGGTGGAAAGGCCTGGCAGAACAGTTCCGTCTTGCACTTGAGTAATCTCCCATGATTCCTTGTGGCTCTTAGGATCAGCTGCCGGAGCACTGCTTCTCCATCACATGATGAGGGACTCATGAAACTGCATCAGGCTTTTCTTCTGAGACTTAATGCCTCTTCCTGGCAACATTCCTCCTGACCATGTTTTTCTGGACCTTTCTCTGCAGTTGGCTGGAGTCCAAGAGATTGCAAAGGAAGTGCTCCAAGTCCTGAAATGAATTTCTTTCCAGGTCTCTCAGCAGAAGCCACCAGACTGGATTTTCAAGGGCACGGTTCACGGTGGATGACTTGATGATGGGTTGTTCTCTTCACCCCCACCCCCTTCTTGTCCTCATTTGTTCATAATTAGTTCAAGGGGCACACCTGCGTTCCACCTGCCATGGCTCATGCCTTGATCTGATGCCATATATCTGGCATTTAATGCGCCCAGCAACATTGATCCAGTCTATCCAAAGACAGCCATACGCAGTTATGTCATGCTTGTACCTTGTCTTGTTAGAAGGCGGCTCCCAATATTTTATAAAATAATAAGAGTTGTAAGATCTCTTCCAAGTTACGGAGACGCTAAGACTTCCAAAATATCCTGTCATTCACAGCCTTATTCCAGTCTTGCAAAGTGAGGAGACATATAAGAACATAAGAACTAGCCTGCTGGATCAGACCAGAGTCCATCTAGTCCAGCACTCTGCTACTCGCAGTGGCCCACCAGGTGCCTTTGGGAGCTCACGTGCAGGAGGTGAAAGCAATGGCCTTCTGCTGCTGCTGCTGCTTTCAAGCACCTGGTCTGCTAAGGCATTTGCAATCTGAGATCAAGGAGGATCAAGATTGGTAGCCATAGATCGACTTCTCCTCCATAAATCTGTCCAAGCCCTTTTTAAAGCTATCCAGGTTCGTGGCCATCACCACCTCCTGTGGCAGCATATTCCAAACACCAATCACACGTTGCGTGAAGAAGTGTTTCCTTTTATTAGTCCTAATTCTCTCCCCCCCCCCCCAGCATTTTCAATGAATGCCCCCTAGTTCTAGTATTGTGAGAAAGAGAGAAAGATTTCTCTCTGTCAACATTTTCTACCCCATGCATAATTTTATAGTCTTCAATCATATCCCCCCTCAGACGTCTCCTCTCCAAACTAAAGAGCCCCAAACGCTGCAGCCTCTCCTCATAAGGAAGGTGGTCCAATCCTTCAATCATCCTCGTTGCCCTTCTCCGCACTTTTTCTATCTCTTCGATATCCTTTTTGAGATGCGGCGACCAGAACTGGACACAGTACTCCAAGTGCGGTCACACCACTGCTTTATATAAGGGCATGACAATCCTTGTAGTTTTATTATCAACTCCTTTCCTAATGATCCCCAGCATAGAGTTTGCCTTTTTCACAGCTGCCATGCATTGAGTTTACATTCCCATGGAACTATCAACTAAGACATAGCTTCCTTGACAGGGTCAATCCATTCTACAAGGGGTCTCCTTGGACAGCCAATGTAGTATAGTAGGTTAAGAGCAGAGTGGACTAATTTGGAGAATCATGTTTTTTTTAATTCCCCACTCCGACACAGGAATGACCAGACTACTGTATATCTGGTGAGTAGACTAGATTTACATTACCCTTTTACCACTTTTACATACTTAGTCTGGCCAAGTTGACCTTGGGATAATCCACAGTTCTTTTGCAAGAACTCTTCTCAGGCTCACCTGCTTCGCCAGGTGTCTGTTGAGGGGAGAGGAAGTGAAAAGAGGTTGTAAGCTGCCTTGGGTCGGCTGATAGGAGAGAAAGGTGAGGTATAAATCCAAATTCCTCCTCCTCTTCTTCTACAGGATATGGCTTTTTATTTTTGGCATAGCTCTTTTTAAAAAAAGAATGATGATCACTCTTCTGTCTTTCAGACTTATGGAGACGGGTTAACCAATAAACACAGCATAAGTCAAGCAGTAAAAAACCTTGAAGGATATGATATAAATAAGCAGAATATAACTGCTTATATAAAGCAGTGGTGCGACCGCACTTGGAGTCCTGTGTTCAGTTCTGAGGGCTCCCCACGCTACATTCTCAAAAAAGGACATTGAAGAGATAGAAAAAGTGCAGAGAAGGGCAACAAGGATGATTGAGGGACTGAAGCACCTTCCTTATGAGGAGAGGCTGCAGCGTTTGGGACTCTTTAGTTTGGAGAGGAGGCGGCTGAGGGGAAATATGATTGAAGTCTATAAAATTATGCATCGGGTAGAAAATGTTGACAGAGAGAAATTTTTCTCTCTTTCTCGCAATACTAGAACCAGGGGGCATCCATTGAAAATGCTGGGGGGAAGAATTAGGACTAATAAAAGGAAACACTTCTTCACGCAACTTGTGATTGGTGTTTGGAATATGCTGCCACAGGAGGTGGTGATGGCCACTCACCTGGATAGCTTTAAAAGGGGCTTGGACAGATTTATGGAGGAGAAGTCGGTTTATGGCTATCAATCTTGATCCTTCTTGGTCTGAGATTGCAAATGCCTTAGCAGACCAGGTGCTCGGGAGCAGCAGCAGCAGTAGCAGGCCATTGCTTTCACCTCCTACATGTGAGCTCCCAAAGGCACCTGGTGGGCCACTGCGAGTAGCAGAGTGCTGGACTAGACGGACTTTGGTCTGATCTAGCAGGCTCTTTCTTATGTTCTTATGTTCTTATGATACAGGGAAGGAACAACAGCTTGACTGGAGTGGAAGGGTATCTCAATCAGAGCTTATAAAGTGTTTGCAGGGATCCAGATGGATCTGAATCTAAATGGATCAAAACATTCTTGTCCAATGATAAATCACATTGTCCAATGATAAATCGATGCGAATTGCAAAGTTTTGTGCATATATGTGTAAAGCATGTAATTCCGTAGCCAAACAAAAATGTCCAGTGGAATAATGATGTCTTAGAAATGTAATTACCTTACCTGTAGACTTTTCTTCTTATGTCAAGCTTAAATTATGGATTATTCTTATGCAAAGCAGAACTCTTATTCAGAGTTTTTGAAGTTTTAAATGTTATTATTTCATTTGTAAGTGTGATCAATGACCATATTAACAAATAATACAATGTAATGTGATTGCAGGAACGAGAATACAAGTAGTCCTAGCATGTGCTCTTTTTACTTGTGACATATTGGCCGATATGCTGAAAATATGCCTGTATTGGATGGCTCAGGCTGTCCTAAGGTTGCTATCTCTAGCCTGGGAAATCCCTTGACAGTTTGGGACATGTAAGAACATAAGAACATAAGAACTAGCCTGCTGGATCAGACCAGAGTCCATCTAGTCCAGCACTCTGCTACTCGCAGTGGCCCACCAGGTGCCTTTGGGAGCTCAGTTCCAGCACCCTGTATCATTGGGCAACACATATCAATAAAGTTCGTTTCTTTGTCCCAAAGTCGACTTTGTCTGAGTGTGTCCAGCCTTACATAAGAACATAAGAACATAAGAACAAGCCAGCTGGATCAGACCAGAGTCCATCTAGTCCAGCTCTCTGCTATTCGCAGTGGCCCACCAGGTGCCTTTGGGAGTTCACATGTAGGATGTGAAAGCAATGGCCTTCTGCGGCTGTTGCTCCCGAGCACCTGGACTGTTAAGGCATTTGCAATCTCAGATCAAAGAGGATCAAGATTGGTAGCCATAAATCGACTTCTCCTCCATAAATCTGTCCAAGCCCCTTTTAAAGCTATCCAGGTTAGTGGCCATCACCACCTCCTGTGGTAGCATATTCCAAACACCAATCACACGTTGCGTGAAGAAGTGTTTCCTTTTATTAGTCCTAATTCTTCCCCCCAGCATTTTCAATGAATGCCCCCTGGTTCTAGTATTGTGAGAAAGAGAGAAAAATTCTCTCTGTCAACATTTTCTACCCCATGCATAATTTTATGGACTTGAATCATATCCCCCCTCAGACGCCTCCGCTCCAAACTAAAGAGTCCCAAACGCTGCAGCCTCTCCTCATAAGGAAGGTGCTCCAGTCCCTCAATCATCCTCGTTGCCCTTCTCTGCACTTTTTCTATCTCTTCAATATCCTTTTTGAGATGTGGCGACCAGAACTGAACACAGTACTCCAAGTGCAGTCGCACCACGGCTTTATATAAGGGCATGACAATCCTTGCAGTTTTATTATCAACGCCTTTCCTAATGATCCCCAGCATAGAGTTTGCCTTTTTCACAGCTGCCATGCATTGAGTTGACAATCCCATGGAACTATCAACTAAGATGCCCAAATCCCTTTCCTGGTCTGTCACTGATAGCACTGACCCCTGGAGCGTGTATGTGAAGTTTGGATTTTTTACCCCTATGTGCATCACTTTGCATTTTGCTACATTTTGCTTACATTCAACTCCTTTCCTAATTATCCCCAACATAGAGTTTGGGGCAATGATTTCACTTAGAATTTATGGTATACCACAGTCTGCCCTCTGAATGTGACATTTTTCTTCATGGGAACCAGTAGCTCCTGTCCCTCTAACTGTGGTAGGGAACTGTGTGCCAGTTCCTGGCTACTGAGCAGCACAGAAACACCCGTGAGAGCTTTTCGAGAGCTCCCCCTGCTGGCAGCCACCAGATCTGCATGGCACCAACATGGTGTCTGCGTGACCATGTGGCTTGCAAGGAACACTGATGGGAACTGATCTCAATAGTCTTGAGACAAGGTTGCCAACTTTGAGTTCGGACATTTGTAGAGATTTGGGGGCAGAGCCTGGGAAAGAAGGTTGGGGGAAGGGAGGGGGGAGGGACTTCAGTAGGGCATAATGCCGTAGAACCCACCCTCCAAAGAAGGCATGTTCTACAGAAGAATGTAGTCTGGAGAACAGTTGTAAATCTGGTCTTGCCAGTAGATTGGTAACCCTAGCCAGCCTGATTTTATCAGTTCTATAAACCTCAGCAGGGCTGGCCCTAGTTACTACTTGAATGGGAGACTGTCAAGGAAATCTGGGGTAATAACACAGAGATAGGCAACAGCAAACTACCTCTGTTCAAGGGCGTAATTAGGGTGGGGCAACCCAGGACTTGTGCCTGGGTGATTCTTGAGGGGGGGGGGTGCCCCACTGGCTCTGGTCTCTCACCGTAGAACAATGCTTTGCCCTGAACTCCATGTAGAGTTTTGGGGTGCAGTTCAAGGCTGGCCTGGGTCCAACTGTGCCAAGTTCACATAACTTGCTTTGGAAGCAAAGCCAGCAGTATAAAGCTGGTCCCAGCTAAGGCAGAGCCTGCAGTTCAATGCCAGGCTCAGCCTGGTTGGGTCCAGTAGCGGAGCCAGCATTTTAAAGCTAGACTGGGCCAATCCCAGCTTTGAACTGTGCACCTTCCTCAAATTCTCAGTTCAATTTTAGCTGACATTGACAACAGAAGTCTATAAACCTGTCCCATCAGGGGTGTATCTTCTAAAGATGGCACCCAGCTCAATGCTTGCCCTGGGCATTATCTTGAGAAGATATACCCCTGCTCTGTTCATTTCTTCCCCTCACCTGAATAGCCCAGGTTCACCAAATCTCATCAGATAATGGAAGCTAAGCAGGGTAAGCTGTGGTTAGTACTTGGCTTGGAGTCCATCAAAGAAGTCTGGCATTGCTATGCAAAGGCAGGCAATGGCTTGAAAAACTAATGGCCTTCAACTTGATGGTGCTTTCCACAACATTGTTGAAGAAAGGGATGGCAATACCACTTGGTGTGTTAGAAGTCTAAGAATATGCAGGGCTGCCAACTGATCTTGGGGAACCCACCAACAAGCAGTGGGATCAGAGCCCATTCCTTAAAGGCTTCCAGTAAACCTGAACAAGATGTTCTGGTTCCAGTCTTGATATCCCATTTACCACATCCTTCCCTTCTTCCAAAGAGCACAGGAAAGCATGCATGGCTTTCTCTCCTCCATGTTACCATCACAAGAAGTCCATGTTACCATCACAAGAAGTCAGGTTACCATCACAAGAAGTTAGGTTGAGAGAGAGACTATCTAGTAAATTGCATGGTCAGCTAGGGGTTTGCCATCATCAACCCGATTTTTCTGAATGGTCTAGATTGGATTACAAAAAATTCTCAAACGGACTTATGAAAAGTTGAACTTCACTTGGAGAAGACTTGGACTCTATTATTATAAATTGTGGATTTGTATGCTTTGGAACTGAGTTCCTGGATAATAAGTTGTTGTTTGAGTTCTGGTTGAAACAAAGGAAATGAATGTGCTAAAAATGAATTTGAGTTTATAAACCTAATAAGGAATTGAGCCTGATTTGCAACATGGATTTGTGATGTGTGACAGCTAGGGATTTATACCTAGAACCTTCAAATAATCCCCCATACCACATTCACTTTCAGTTGGTAAGTTCGCCAACTGGAGATCTCCCAGAATTACAACTGATCTCAAGACTTCAGAGATCATTCCCCTGGAAGATACGGCAGCTTTGGAGGGGGGACTATAAGGAATTGCATCTTTGCAAGTTTCCCTCCCCCGCCCCAAGCTCTGTCCTCCCAGGCTCTGCTTCCACCACCGCCCCAAACTCCAGGAATTTCACAGACTGAAGTTGGCATTCCCATTCTCTAGCCATGCATACTGAGAGCTGGCATGGTGTCATGCTTAAGAGCCGGTGTACTCTCATCTGGAGAACTGGGGTTGATTTCCCACTCCTCCACATGAACGGCGGACTCTTATCTGGTGAATCGGATTCGTTTCTTTGCTCCTCCACATGAAGCCAGTTGGGTGTCCATGGGCCAGTTACAGTTCTCTCCAAATTCTCTCAGCCCCACCTGTCTCACCAGGGGGCTTTCCCCACTGCAGAAGGGAGCTAAGGTCGACTCGGTTCCCTTCAGTGGAGGGCGATTCCAGGCTGTCCCCACAGCAACTGAATTGGCCCCCTGGAACCGAGCTAAGTGGGCAGGATCATCTTGGTGCCTGTTTTGCTCCTCGATCATGATTGGCACTTGTGTTACGGCAGGAAACGGGAGCGTTCTTTTTTTTACAGTTTTTACAGTTTACAGTTACATGCACTTTCTGCCCGCCACGACTCTCCTGTTCTGCGCATGCCACAAAAGCGGCTTGTGATTGGTTGAACGGATGAGGTGTCGTTTCGATGCTTCCCCACTTTGAAGCGGTATCGACCTTGTTCCGGCAGAAAAGTGTAGTTCATAACTGCGACAAGGATGCCGCAGTTCTGAGGGGGGGGGAGGGAACTGAGACAAAACAATGTTGAGTTTGGTGGCAGTGGGGATTCACTGAGGCGAACCTAGGTAGAAACCAGTTTAACTCTGTCAGTGGGGAAAGCCCCCAGGTGTCTCTTTTGGAGAGAGGAAGACAAAAGTAATTTGTAAGCCGCCTTGAGACTCCTTACAGAAGAGAAAGGTGGGGTATTGATTCAAACTCCTCCTTCAACACTGAAATATTGACAACCAAGAAACATTTGGAGCCATTCAAGGTGATGATTGTGTCTGGTTTTTAAATGTTGACAATTTGTTATGTGGTTTTTAAAGGGACAAACATTGAATCAGGCAGTTTCCCATACACCCATAGTCTGAGGTCTGGTGACAAAGCAGCACCTGTTGTCTTCTAATTGGTCTTTTATTTTGGGCTGTTTGAGAGAGCAGCTGATATAATCTGAAAAAAAGTTTTCTTTTGCAAGAATCTTGACAGCTGAAGGCAGGTGGGGCAAGGCAGGGCTGAGAAAGGTGGAAGGGTGATGCCGCACACATCTAATTTAATATCTATTTTAAAATGTCCCTGGTGGGAGTTTTCGGTCCTCACAATGGACAAAAATGATAATTGGAATGAGCAGACCGAATTGCAATCCGGGCTAGTAAGAGGGGCATGCTTGTCACACTGACAGGGCCCGCACTTTGGGTCTATAAAAGGTGAGCTCCGCACGCCCCTTCAGCAGAACCGCGCAAACAGCTTTGTGGAGAAGAACTCCTCTGGAACGTGAAGATTTGGGTAAGTGGAGAATCTGCAGAAATGTGGTGGGTTTAATGGGAAGTTCTTGTAAGGCTGATGACCTACAGACAGCTCGCGGTGTTGCCGTTAATCTCATGGATACCCAGATCAATTCTGCCCGAGAAAATGGCTGCTCTGAAGAGTAGACTCCGTGCCATTGTACCTAATGGGGTCTTCTCCCTCCCCAAACCCCACCCTCCTTAGGTTCTGCTCCAAAAATCTTCAGATATTTCCCAACCCAGAACTGGCAACCCTAAATTCTTGCAAGCGCTGCTGTAGAAATGGTATGCAGGGGATTCATGGGGCCCACATACGTTCTAGATCCCTCAAAGGTCATTAGTTACAATGGCAGTGACTAAAAGGAACCTTCCTGTTTAGAGACAGTGGATTGTCCACCTCCAGTTTGGCCTGGAGATCTCCTGGAATTACAACTGATCCTCAAGACTACAGAGATCAGTTTCTTTGGAGAAAATGGCTGCCTGAAAGGTGGACTCTGTGGAATTATATCTCATTGACTTCCCTCCTCAAACCCCACCTTCCATAGTCTCCACTCCCAAATCTCCAGGACTCCTGCCCTGTTAACTGTGTGAGAAAGGATGCTGCACTAGAGCCAGTGTGGGGTAGTGGTTTAATGGTTAAGAGCGATGTTGTAGTGGTGGACTCAAATCTAGAGAGGTGGGTTTGATTCCCCACTCTTCTTCATGAGTGATGGACTCATGGACTCCTCATGACTCATGGACTTCTTCATGAGTGATGGACTCATGACTTCTTCTTGAGTGATGGACTGATGAAGTGGATCTGTTTCCCCGTTCCTCCATATGGAGCCTGCCAGTCATAGTTCTCTCCAAATTCTCTAAATCTCACCTATCTCACAAGGTGTCTGTTTTGGGGACTGAAAGGGAGAAAGCTTGTAAGCTGCCTTGAGACTCCATACAACTGAGAAACGCAGGATATAAAACCAAACACTACTATTACTACTACTATGTCTTCTTCTTTCTCTGATCCAACATAACCAGATAAAACAATGACTCCCTCCTAATTCCTGTAAACAACATCACCGGTTGAAAAATTTCTGACTGTTTGAATCTGTTCTCATTACTGATCTGTGTGTTGTCTTCTTCGGATCTAGCTGCTCCTGTGCAGCCAGGTCACAAGAAGTTCTGGACAAATCGTTTGGGACTGATGTGGTTTTTAATTCATTGTGAAAACTGTCGGTGTAATTAATCTCAGATAAAACTGGGGCCCTTTCCCCACTTACCTTAAGCCCCGCGCTACTTGAGGAGAGTAGCGCGGGGTCCAGCTGCACTCCCCACTTCAGGGGCGGCGAGAACGCAGCCGCCCCAACGCTGTCTCTCTCGCGCCCCCTCAGCGTGCGTAATTCCTGGTGCCATTTCCCCACTTACCTTAAGCCCCGCGCTACTTGAGGAGAGTAGCGCGGGGTCGTGGGGAAGCTGGGGCGCGCACCAGGAATTGCACGCGCTGGGAATTGCATGCAGCAACCCACCGGACAAAGGTAAGTGGGGAAGAGACCAATGACTCCC